>NC_045732.1:58309553-58339471 GCF_009834535.1 Camelus ferus
ACTTAGGTTCTTGAATTTACTTTCACTTGTACTGCCTTTGTTTCCAATGCATATCTGAACATTCACTGTGTTTGTGATTATGCCACTTCCTGAAGATTCAAATGATGGCAATGTATTCCCTGGAATTGAGAGTATGTCACCAAGGTAAATTCTCTCTTCTTTTTTTTTTTTAAACTTGAAGAGTTCTCCTTTGTGAAATTCTTTCTGTCATGTCTCATTATCAAACCTCATATCTGGCCATCTAAACATATCAAGGTATTTCTAAATAAACATGCAGTCATCCTTAACTCCTCTTTTTCTCTCATACCATATTTCAAATCTATCAGGACATCTTTTTGGTTCTGTCTTCAAATATACCCAAACTCTGCCTTTTTATGATCACTTCCACTCTTTAATTTCTGACCATGCCACCATCAAATTCTCACCTAGATTATTGTAATTAGCACCTAACTGGTTTCCCTTCCTCTATTCTTGACCACTTCCTGTTTATTCTCAACACAGAAGATGAAGTAATTTAAAATCTAAGTCAAATACATTTTTTTTTTACATAAAGCTGTCCAGAGGCTTCCCATCTTGGTGAGAGGAAAAACTAAAGCCTTTACAATAGCCTGCAAATCCTTACTCATTTCAATCCCTGGCTAATTCTTTGACCATATCTTCTGCTAGTCTCTCTGCCATTCACTCTTCTAAACTCACACTGGTCTCTTTAGAGTTTCTTGAATACATCAAGCACAAGCCCACTTCAGGACCTTTACATTAGGTGTGTCTTCTATCAGGAATGCACTTTTTCTCTGATATCTAAATGGCTCATATCCTCACCTCTTTCAATTTTCTGCTCAAATGTCAGTTTTAAAAGAGATATATCTGATGAACCTACTAAAATTTTCCCCTCTCACACTGAATCCACCACCACTGCTTTATTTTTTCTGTAACATTTATCACCCTTTCTATCTTTGTCTCTATAGCTATCTCTTTATCTATCTATCATCTGTTTATCAACTATCTATGTTTAAATTTTACTTACTCTTTTCTTTGTTGTATGCCTCTCCTCACTAGAATAAAAACTCCATGACATCAGGGATTGTTGTCTGATTTTCACTGATGTATTTCAAGGATCTAGCATATAGTAGATCCTCAAGAAATAATTTGATAAATAAATAATCTTTAAAAGAGAAGGAACTAGCATATCAATGTCTATGTTTTATTTGTGAAAAAGATCTTTGGCCTTCTTGTGAATTTGTTATTTCTGGAGCACACAGAGGCATATTAGGAAGTATATTTTGTAAACTTTCACACACACACACACACACACACGCACATTCACACAAAGATACATGCCTAGATAATGAAATCATTGCTGACTTACTGAACATTTAATTAACTCAAAACCAAGAATTTTTCCTGAAAAAAAGAAACTGTGACTCTCAATTTCTACTTCTAATGTTAAACAAACTGGTAACTTTTAAATGGCAAATTCTCTTAACAAACAAACAAGCAAAAAAGAATGTGTGCAAAGTTCAAATTTACCAGGTAGCCTATGAAAAAGCTAAACATTTTAAAACAATTAATTAAGTGATTATGTCACCTATTTGCTGTTACATTAAATGCCCCTACATTTAAATGGTCTCAAATTCCTGGGCTTTCTGAGTTTTTACCTTTCCTTTTGATAATATTTCTGTTACTTTTAGATGTCAGCCAATTGTTTCTTAGTTTTTATTGCTGTTAGTGCATTACATAAACTATTTGTGGTTCTTTCTTTTAATCTGGAATTTGCTTATTTTTAACTTTCATTACAGAAATTTTCAAACATTCACAAAATTAGAGAAAATTGTACAGTGAAACCTCACGTGCATATCCCCCATATCTATTCTGACGCCATCATTTTTTTTCCTGGTTAAAAAATTCAAAGGAAATCAAAGGCAGTCATAATATATCATTTCAATCATAAATTTTCAGTATATTTTAATATATAAAGATTAAAAAAATCATACACCAAGTTCCACAACATTAAGAATAATGTTCAACTTTATCTCAGACCTGAATAATATTCAATTTTCACTATTTTGAAAAATTGTCTCACCTAATCAAGATTCAAATTGCAAACAAAATTGTAACTTATCAAAATGGTCTTGAAGAAAACCAGGCTCTTTAAAGACACCTTCTACTTTAAACAAAGTGCATGAGTTTCAGAATTTGCAACATAATTTATTGCTTTCTAAACACATATTCTATGTTGTTCTGTTCTATCTTGTTTATTTCTTGTTTTTGAATTCTTGTTTTTGTTCCAGTTATGTAGCTTTGCCCAATAGCTGAGTTCTAGATAGTTAAAATAGATAGTATTTTACTAGATAAGACAATATTCTAAATACTTGAGTAGCAGTGTTATATTAGGCTGCTTAAATACACACATACACACGTATGTGTGTGTGTGTGTGTGTGTGTGGGTCTGTATAATTTTAGAAAATTGTAACTGCCTTGTGTTTTTCCTCAATGTGATTGAAAGCTCTGATAGGAGAAGAAACTGAAAACATTTGTGCCATAACTACCACTACAGTAGCTCACAAGCAGTGCTTGATAAATACTTGTAAATGTTGGGTAATACATTCTTAGTCATCTATAAAAATCAGCACAACCTTATGTATCCCAAAAGATTGTACCAGTCATTTTCTTTTTATATATCAAAACCAGCAAGATGGCTTAAGATACTCATTGCCTGGCAAAGGGAGTGGAAAAGTCTATCCCATATGAAGAAGATAGTATCTATCATAGGCCTCTCTATATACGCATTCTTACAGTCCATAGAAGGAATTCTCTTGCTCATAAAAGTATAAACTATTATATCCTATTGAATTAGAGATTTAGAAAATTAAGGTCTAAGTAGATGAGAATGCATTGTGAAGCATATTGTAGTTTGAAGACTTTACCTTGAATGCAATTTGCAGAATTTTTGTATGTAGATGATTATTGGCATGAAGTTGAATTTGAAAGCCAACTTGTTTAAGGGAAGATTACCATGTTGTTAATACCAAACCCTGACTTGAGATTTATACTCCTCTTTATGACCATATCTTTGAGTTTATGATGCTTTTTTACAATAAAATTGTTTCCTTAGAAATAACTTAAATAAAAACAGCATCTCAAGTGAAGTCTATATAGGACAGCATGTATAAAAAAGAAGCAATAAAAAATAAAATAAAAAGCAAGATGCCTTGATAAAACATGCTGTAGTTTTATTAAAACACTTTATCTCCACAGTCCCTGTTTAATAAGGGTTTGAAAACAAAAAAATAGTGAAAATAGTGTATGGAGGATACATGTCTAGACTTTATTAATATCCTGACAATGGTCCTCAGAATGCATGAAAGGTAATAAATGAAATTTCTATGGAGAAAAGAGGATATATATACTTTTCAAACATACAACTGATGGAAATCTGAATAATGCCTTATACACCACACAGACCCACACACAAATTTATCCTCAATATTAATCCCACGTGATGAAGACAAGAATATTGAGTATTTTTTATAAACTATGTTTTATTATAATACATATGAGATAAAATATATGATGAAACTTAGGCTTATCCACCATACACAAAACTGGAAACTCAACAAAATATTAATAAGACTTCTATTATATTAATAGTGGCATAAAAATATTTTTCAACCAGCTACTAGTTTTTAGCTCAATAGATATCATGGGGGCATAGCTACAGGTTTCAGTATTTCTGACCTTTAGCACAATTATAATTTCATTTGGTCTCAAACTGCAATTTTGCTCAATTACCTCTGATTATGTGTGTGTTTGTGTGTGTGTGTGTGTGTGTTTCTATTGAGTTTATTTTTGGCTTCATATCGTAGATAACAAGTAGAAATAGCCTATTTTAATATATTCATTTTAACTACTTTCATGGCATGGCAAGTGTAGCAGACCTATATGAAATAGTCATCTACATAGTTTCTTTCCACCTACTTCTAACCCATCTACATATGTTAACAAATTGATTAGTAAACTACATAATTGACACATTAATAAACATTGGAAGATTTTCTGAAAAAAATATAAAAAGCAAAAAATAAGCTAGTTTCTAGTGTTTCTTTTAAACTGGTACTATCTGCCCTGCAATAATAGAAATAATAATAGCATAGATATGTATACACACATATATAATAAGCATATATATACAGCAAATATTTATTACATGCTAGAGATCAGGCTACTTATCTCACATAATCCTCAAATTATACCCTTGGAAGAGTGAATATTATCATGTTTTAGAACTAAAAAGCTTAGACTTAAATAAATAAATAATTTTCTCAAGATCACAAATTATTAAGTGGTGAATCCAAGAATTAAGTCTAATAATGCTTTGATGTTTAATCTCTCAAAACTCCCCTTCAGTGTGATAGAAAAATATTTAAAGCAATCTATAAGAACATAACAGTTTAAAAAAAAACAAACTAGAAAGAATGTCCTCTGCAGATCAAATTTTGGAGAGATTCTTAGAAGTTGCAAGGGAGATGGCACTGAATTTATTGAGAAAAGTGGAGAGAAAATAATCCAAAATATTAGAGGTAATAGGGATTATTTTCAAATGAATCCAAAGAAGCTGAAAGCTTAGAGTAAATAAATAAAAGTTTGAGAGTAAGAAAAAAGAGTAATTATAAAAAATAATTAATTTAAAAACTGTTTAGAACAGCTGGCCTCATTGGGTTCATCTCCTCTCCAATATGTGGCTGCCAGCCATGGCTTTAGTGTCTAAGTAAGCTGCCAAAAACTGCTCTCCAAAGAAACTGGATGAAGCTTTTGGGAAAAAAATCCTAGTGTGAGTGCTGGGGTCTGAAAAACAAGCAAGTTTGAGAGTGCGGTATACCCAGATTTCCACAAAAATTACTAAGAAAAGATAAACAAGTACATTTTGTTCTGTTCAAGAGGAAAATATGTTGATCTGCCACCTCACCTCCCGTCTTAGACTCTTTGGATTGTTTTTTTTTGTTTGTAGCAAGGTACAGAGAGCAATTAGATCAGCAGATTTGCACAATTGTAAGTAGCCCAATTAATTTTATAATAATAATTTCACAATAGCCACCAGAGGAATTAGCTCAGCTATTGCTCAGAGCCTTCTAATATGTAGAATAATAGGTGAGGCAATATGAGTTAATGGATATCATGGTTTATTTCCATGATTGTGATCATACCAATAGGTAAAACAGATATGATTCCCAAGAGCTTTCTAAACCCAAAGTTTAGTGCATGTTCTTTGATTTAGCACTCATATTATCTTACTCTTAGTTCTCTTTTCAAAGTCTACCTAGAGGAGATATCAAGATGGAGGAATAGGAGGACACAGAGCTCACCTTTCCACACAAACACATCAAAGATACATCTACATATGAATCAATCCTAGTTGAAAAGTAACTGGAGATTGGAAGAAAGACTCTTGTACAACCAAGGCTGTAAGAATGACCCACACAGAATCAGGTAGGAAGGGAAGAGAAGTGATCAGGTCAGGACCTATGCTTCTGGGAGGCAATACAGATGAACAGGAGATTGCATATTGAGAGATCCTCCCTGAGGCATGAGCAATTCAAGCCACATATTGGGTGCCCTAGTCCTGGGGTCCAACACCAGGAAGACAAGTCTACTTAGCTTGTTAAAACCAGTGGGACTAAAAGGAAAGCTATAAGCAACCTAGACTGCTCATGAAGAGTATGCAGACACCTGCTTACTCCTGTAACAAGAAAAAGAAGCAGATTGAAACTGCATAAGACTCAATCTAGTTTCCCACCACCACCCTGGCATGTACCTCAGCCTGAGCCAGGCATGTGATCTGACCCTACTTGCTTTGTGGCAAAGCTCCACATGAGGGTGAGGGATATTGTGACTGAGGGGAGCACTCATCTGTGAGAGAATGAGCCAGTTCAGACCTGGAAGGGCATCTGAATAAGGTGGAGACAGCCATTACTGGTGCTTACAGAGGCAGCACATAGAGTATGGTCTGGAACTCTGGGTCCAGGGCTAATACAGTCCATGCCCTGATTCATACTGAGTGCCAACTCCAGCCTCTCTTGTTCAAGTACTGTTCCCCTCTGGAGTGTGGGAGTTGGTGTTGGGAGTGGGATAAGCACGGACTTAGAAGGAATAGAGTCAGCTTGAACCCAAACTTCAGGGTTTCTGCTCCAGCAACATGGGACCCGACCCTGCCATAAATAGGATGATGCTGGCCAATGAACAAAATAGTTCCAGCTCACTCTTGGATGGCTGTAGCTCCTCCAACTCTAACCATACTTCCTACCAAGGTGATAGCTGCCAGCACATCCTGGGAAAAGACATGACTCATACTCACATCAGATCCAGCTCTCCCACCAAAGCTACTGGGCACATGAAGATGGTATGGGGTCATTCCCACAAAAGGACACAATTTCAATAATGAAATAGGTAACTGTTTTACTTAATTTCATAAAGGCAGAGAAAGTTGAGCAAAATGAGAAGATGGAGGAATCTGTTTCTGAGGTGGGAAGCCCCATAAAAAAGACCAGCAGGACCCCCAGGCAGGGCCACTACTCTCCTGCCAGCACCATCTGGTTCCCTGGCCCAGAGGCTCTATCTCACTTTTTGCCTCTGAAACGGCTTATTTCTAGGAAAGTGGAACTTACCCCTAAAATTCTATTGGTTCCCTGAGCTCACTCCTCATTGGTTATTTCCTTCACTCCTTATTGGTCCATTTCCCTAACTTCTGATTGGTCCATTTGTAGTACTTCATTTGCATGGATCTCACTCCTGATTGGTTATTTCTCTCCCTCCTGATTGGCCCATTTCCCTCACTCCTGATTGGTCCATTTCTACAAAGCTTGTTCCTAATTAGTCAACTTTTGTTATATCTTATTTGCATATGATGTTGCAAAGTATAAACTGGTAGCCTATAAAATCCTGTATAAACCTACTGACAAGGTCCAGAGCTTGGAGTGTTAACTATTCTGGGCCCACTGGCGTAATAAACCAGAGTTCTCCAACTTTCCGAGTGCTGCTTGGTGTCTCACCTGGATCCAGGTTGCTGTCACAACTGAGCTGTAACAACGAGCTGTAACGCTGAGCTATAACACTGAGCTGTAACATATTTTTTCTGCAACATTTCAATTGAAAGAACAAAAAAATCCCCTCAAAAATATAAAACAGAAGTAAACAATTTACCATAGAGTTCAAAGCACTAGTAATAAAAATGATAGATAAACATAGTGAGAATTTTAACAAGGAACTAGAAAATATATATTAAAAAAAAACAGAACTGAAGAATACAATAACTGAAATGAAAAACATAGTAAAAGGAATAACAGCAAACTAAGTGACACAGAAAAATGCAAAAGTGATTTGGAAGACAGGATAATAGTAATACCCCAACCATAAAAGGAAAAAAAAAAGTAAAATGAATACCAATATTCACATACAGAGGTCCCAGAAAAAGAAGAGAGAGAAGAGGTTAAAAACAAATTTAATAAAATTATGGCTGAAAACTTCCCAACCCTGATGAATGAAACAGATATTCAGGTACAGAAAACACAAAGGATTCCAAACAAGATGAACCCAAATAAACCCACGCCAAGACATATAATAATTAAAATGGCAAAAGGCAGCAAGGAAAAAGTGAAGAGTCATATAAAAGGCAACATCCATAAGCCTATCAGCAGAAATGCAGAAATTTTGGAGGCCTAAAGAGAGTACATGTTATATTCAGTGCTGAAATAGAAAACAACAGCAACCCAGGGCACTCTACCCGACAAGGTTATCATATAGAATTAAAGCAGAGATAAAAAATTTGTCAGACAAGCAAAAAATAAAATAAAAAAATAAGCAACCTAACTTACCATACAAACAAATTAGAAGAAGAAAAACAAACAAAGCCCAAAGTCAGCTGGTGGAGGAAGGAAATAATAAAGATCAGAGAGTAAATAAATAAATTAGAAAAAAAAAATCAATGAAACCAAGATCTGTTTTTTAAAAGCTAAACAAAATTGATAAACGTTTAGCCAGACTCTTCAATAAAAAAAAGAGAGAGGACTCAAATAATCAAAATAAGAAGGGAAAGAGGAGAAATAACAACCAATATCACAAAGATACAAAAAAATCACAATCTTTGAAGATTTATATGTCAACAAAGTGGACAACTTAAAAGAAATGGACAACTTAAAAGAAATGGACATCTTTCAAGACTAAATCAGGAAGAAATAGACAATTTAAACAGACTGACCACTGGCAATGAAATCAGATTTGTAATTAAAAACTTCAAGAAAACAAAAGTGCAAGACTTGAAGGCTTCACAGGGAAATACTACCAAACATATAAAGAACTAATGCCTATCCTTCTCAAACTATTCCAAAAATTGAAGAGGAGGGAACACTCCCAAATTCATTCTATGAATCCACCATTACCCTGATATCAAAACCGGATAAAGGCACTAAAAACAAAAACAAAAACAAAAACAAAAAACAAAACAGGCCAATAACTCTGATGAATATACAAGCAAAACTCAACCAAATATGAGCAAACCAAATTCAACAATATATAAAAAGGATCATACTCCATGACTAATTCCAGGGATGCAAGGATGTTTCAATATTCTAAATCAATCAATGGCATACACCACGTTAACAAAAGGAAGGCTAAAAATCATACAATAATCTCAAAAGATTCAGAAAAAGCATTTGACAAGAGTCAACATCCATTCATGATAAAAAAAAAAACTCATCAAAATGGGTATAGAGAGAACATATTCAACATAATAAAATAAATTTATAACAAACCCACAGCTAACACCATATTCAATGATGAAAAACTGAAATTCTCTAAAATCAGAAACAAGACAAGGATGTCCACTCTTGCTACTCCTATTTAACATAGTATCGGAAGTACTAGCCAGAGAATTCAGACAAGAAAAACCAATAAAATGAATCAAATTGGAAGAGAAGAAATAGTACTATAACTATTTACAGAAAACATAATTATATATATATATATAAAACCCCAAATATATATATATATATATATATATATATATATATATATATATATATAAAACCCCAAAGTTTCCACCAAAAAACTATGAGAAATAATAAGTGAATTCAGTAAAAGTGTAAGGTACAAAGTTAACATACAGAAAGCACTCTAATAATTAACAATTAGAAAGAGAAATCAAGAAAACAATTCTCTTTAAAATTGCATTAAAGGAAATAAAATACTTGAGAATAAACCTAACCAAGGAAACTATAAACCATTGATGAAGGATAATGAAGATGATACAAAGAAATGGAAAGATACCTTGTGTTAATGGATTGTAAGAAATAATATTGTTAAAATGTCCATACTACCCAAAGCAATCTAGAAATTTAATACAATTCCTATCAAAATACCCATGATATTTTTCACAGAACTATTATAAGTAATCCTAAACTTTATATAGAACTAAAAAGGACCCTGAATAGGTAAAGCAATCTTGAGAAAAAGGAACAAAGCCAGAGGTATCATGCTACCTGATTTCAACATATACTACAAGGCTACAGTAATCAAAACAGCATAGAACTCACAAACAACAACATTAACAACAACAACAACAACAAAACAGACACATACATCAATGGAATCAAGATCCCAGAAATAAACCCACACACTTAAGGTCAATTAATCTATTACAAAGGAGGCAAGAATATACAGTGGAGAAAAAAATAGTCTCTTCAAAAAGTGGTGCTGGGAAGACTGGACAACTACATGTAGAAGAATGAAATTGAAATATTTTTATAAAGCCACATACAAAAAATAAACTCAAAATGGATTAAAGACCTAAATGTAAGACCTGAAACTCCTAGAAGAGAACACAGGCAGAACACTCTGACATATTGTAGCAAAAATTTTTGGATCTTTCTCTTAAGGCAAAAGAAACAAAAGCAAAAATAAACAAATGAGACTTAATTAAACTTAAAAGCTTTTGGACAGCAAAGGAAACCATCAACAAAATGAAAAGACAACCTACGGAATGGGAGACTATATTTGCAAAATATGACCAATAAAGGGTTAATATCCAAAATATGTAAACAGCACATACAACTCAACATCAAAAAAAAAAAAAAAAAAAAAAAACCCACGAACAACCCAACTGAAAAAGAGACAGAAGATCTGAATAGGCTTTTTTCGAAAGCAAATATACAGATAGCCAACAGGTACATGAAAAGATACTCAACATTACTAACTGTCAGATAAATGCAAATCAAAAACCATAATGAAATATTACCTCACATCTGTCAGAATGACTATAATCGAAAAGTATACAAATAATATATGCTGGAGAGGGTGTGGAGAAAAGGAAATCCTAGTACACTATGGATGGGAGTGTAAACTGGTACAATCACTATGGAAAACAATATGGAAGTCCCTCAAAAAATTAAAAATAGAACTACCATGTGACAATTCCACTCATGTGTACATATCCAAAGAAAACAAATACATTAGTTTAAAAAGATACCAGTAACCCAGTGTTAATAGCAGCATTATTTACAATAGCCAAGGTATGGAAGACACCTAAGTGTTCATCAACAGACAAATGAATAAAGAAGTTATGATTTATATTTATATATATATATATATATATATATATATAATGAAATATTACTCAACCATAAAAAATAATTAAATTCCCCATTTGCAATAACATGGGTTGACACAGAGGGTACTATGCTTAGTGAAATAAGTCAGACAAAGAAAGACAAATACATAGACAAATATGTTATCACTTATACATGGAGTCTAAAAAATAAAATGAATGAATATAACAAAAAAGAAACAGACCCACAGATAATAGAGAAAAGCGTAATGTTTACCAGTAGGGAGATGGAAGAGGGGAGGAGCAAGATAGGATCAGGGGATCAATAGAGGTAAATTACTATGTATAAAATAGATAAGAAATAAGGATAATATTGTACAGAACAGGGAAATATACCCATTTTTGGGTTACAACTTTAAATGGAGTGTATCTATAAATATATCGAATCACTATGTTGTATACCTAAAACTAATATAATATTGTAAATCTACTATTCTTCAATAAAATAAATAAATAAAAATCCTTACATAAAAAAAACCACACACAATTAAACCCTACCAAGGCAAGTGTTACAAAATACAGGGTGTGACAAACCAACTATATGTCAAGAGAATAAATTAGGTAACTTGAGAAACTACTACATTTAAGTCATCATCATAAAACTACCAAACATAATCATGTTCAGCTTTTTTTCATATTCAGCTTTTTATTAAAAAATAAATAAAACATATTTAAACAAAACAAAGTCTACCTAAGCATTATCCATCCCTCACCAACCCAATTTGGAACTAACAAGTCCAAGTATAGTCTAATCCTGCTTAATATATTCTTTTTTTTTTAATCTTATAACCACTAGAGATATTATTTTTTTATTTTTTAGTGTTTTTTAATTTTTTAATTTTTAAACTTTTTTATTGAAGTATAGTCAGTTTACCATGTTGTGTCAATTTCTGGTGTACAGCATAATGTTTCAGTCATACATATACATAGATTTATTCCTTTTCATATTCTTTTTCATTATAGGTTACTATAAGATATTGAATATAGTTCCCTGTGCTATACAGTATAAACTTGTTTATCTATTCTTGATTTTCTCACAGTACATTTATTATAACACCATTAGTACAAGGAGGAGGTCTCATATTTGTGACAAATAGTAATCACATTTATACCATCTATTCTTTATCAACACCTTATTTAGACTCCATCTCCCAGTGGTTAATTATACTTTTATGATTATAGGGGCATAGAATCTTCTGAGCTTTCTGATATTATCTCACTTATATCATCCTCACTATCATGCACGCATTCTCTGGTTCAGTTCATGCAGCATTGTGGCTTAAGTTGTCATGTATGTGTTAATGGCTCCTATGGTAAAGACAGCTAGCCATCCACCACAATCTATTCTCTCCTTATTTTATAATAATAGAATTGCTGCTGGGGACGTGACTGTCCAACACTCTTTGCAGTTAAATTTGGCTACCCCTTGCCGCATAAGTTCATACCACGGCAATTATCCCACTTTGTTCATGCAGACAATTTCAGTGCTGAACGAGATAAGATGTTGTAAGGAGACTGAGTTCCTCAAAGACTTTGAAGAGAAGAGCTGACTTGCTAAACTGATTCATGTTATGCCTCTGCTCCAAATTCCCAACTGGATCCCAATATTAGAGTAAAAACAAAGTCCTTTTAATATTATATGAAGCAGTACACTTCTACAGATGAACATGGCTCACATCTTCTCTTCTTTCAAGTCTTGATTCAAAAGTCACCTTCTTATTCAGGCTTCCTCTTGCTACTATATTTTAAATTGTGCCTCTATCACATTTCCTAGCCTTTGTTTCACTTTTATTTTTTCCTTTATAGCACTATCTGAAAATTCTAACACTTTATGTAGTTTTCTTATTTCTGTCTTACTCATAAGAATACAGGTGCCAAGAGGTCATATATATTTTTAATATGACAATTTGTTATTTCTTATAATTCTGTAGATAAAAGTAGGAATTAGCTGAGTGTGTTTTGTCTATTCTCATAATATTAGCTGCAGTTGTCCATGTACTGTATGCAAGTGGGAACTCTACTGGGGGCTGCAAAGTCCAAGATATCCTCTCAACCTACAGAGATTCTCTCTGCTGCCTTCAATTATTCAGTCACCTATCCTGGACAGTTTTAAAGGTGACTGAGATTCAAGAAAGCAAAATCAGAAATTGCCAGGATTTCTATAAGGGTTAGACCTAAATCAGGCACAGCATCATTTGGACCACATTACGTTGGTCAAACCAGTATAATGTAATGCTCATTTAAAAATATATATAGAATGTAATTATCATTGTAAAAATATTCAGATAACACAGAAATATATATATATATATATATATACACATATATTAATCCCATTTTCATTTTTTATAAACATTATTTTGAGTCCAAGGTATATATTTAATAATTTCTTATTTACTTTTTCTGTAAATACAAATATAAAACTATGATTTTTAGAAATGAAAACAATGTCATACTATATGATACTATAATTCATATTTTCAGTTCATATTGGACTTCACTATTTTTTAAATTCGGTTTATTGGTACATATTTTACATATATATTAAAAATAACCTTTTTGAGGTGTGCAGTTCTGTAAATTTTGCCAAACAAATATGGTCATGTAACTATTGCCACAATCAATCTAGAGAAAAATTCTATCATAAAGATAACTATGAGAGAAAAACTCTAAACCTGTCAAATAATTGAAAGACTACATACACACTTAAATCCAAAGGAAACAGATTGCATGGTAAAACTTTTCAAAACAAAATATAAACAATATAAATAAATAAAGATATTTTTGATTTGATCCATAATAAAAGATTAGTTCGTAGCAGACTAAACCTCCTGCTGAGACTAAGCAGAAAATTTGGGCATAATAAAGAATAATCTGCTTCAATGAATTGAAGAGATGCCACATACATATAAATTGACAAGACAAGATGCCAGAGTAAATGGAAGACCAAAACAATACCTGACACTCAGCATTTATTTCTCCAGGGCAAGTAGGAGAAGCATTAGTAAACACCTCATGCTTTCAGTTAGGACTTCCCAGGCCATACCCTAGAAGCAGGGATAAAATTGAAACAGAATAACTCTCAAAGAGACTACAGTCCAACTTTGAATTATTTCAAATTCTGCTTAGATTAGTGATTTATTTAACCTTGCCTATCTGCCAGAAACAAAAGCAAGCCACCTATGGAGAAAAATAAAACCATACAGACACTCCCATTATCACTACAATTCATTCATACTCAGAAGGCAAAACAAAATAATTAAAAAGCAGATGAAAACTCTTATGAAAATGAAATATTGATGTTAAAAGAGCGTATATGTTTTTTATTGTTGCATAACAAATTGTTACCAAGTCTAGGCTCATCCTGCTTGCCACACAACAGGCCAATAAGTCGAGAGACAAGGTGCTGGGGCAAGGAATGCTGGCTTTATTTGGAAAGCCAGCAAACAGGGAAAATGGTGGACTAATGTTCTAAAGAATCATGTTAACCCAGAGTAGAATTTGGGCTTCTTTTATGTTAAAGGAAAAAGGGAAGCAGGACGGTTCAAGATTAAAGGGTAAAGGTAGATTGCAGACTTCTTGGAGCCTCCAGGCCTCCAAGGGAAATATAATATTTCTTTGTTTTTCTGCTTGCTCATGTAGGTTGGATCACAAGTCTCCTGCAAAACTTCAACTTGTTAGCAGTTAGACTTTACTATTCTTATTTATGCTTATTCACAAGATTTCTAGTCTGAAAGCAAACTTATCTATAAGTAATAGCCAGAACTAACTACTATTACCTGGTATAACATGTCTAGTTTTCAACAAAAATTACAAGGCATTCTGCAAGGTAAGAAAAAAAATACGATATGAAGTGACAAAGCAAGCATCAGAAACAAACTCAGATATGGTAGAAATAAGACAAAGAATAAAAAAACACATTACCAATAAGGACAAAGTAAGAATTCCAGTGGGCTACACTTTAGAAACCAGACAAGCAAGAGAGTTTATGAAATATTTAAAGTATTTAAAATAAAAACACCAAACTAGAATTCTATATAGAGCAAAATTATCTTTCAAAAAAGGAGAGAGAATTACGGTTTCTGCTCTGATAAAGAGCATGGAAATTGTCACTAGAATAAACAGAAAATCAACAATATCTAAGAAGTTAGATAAGTTAGATACAGCAAAGAATTGATACATCTTTCTGAAAACTGGAGATACCATCAAATACAGATGATTAGTTTACCGATAGCATAAACTGCTGGGACGGCTAACTAACCACTTAAATGGTAATTGACAAGTTACTGGAGACTGGATATGGACTAGTTTGAGAGTTTAAAACTCCTGAGGGCCTAGTGTTGAGGCCCTGCCTCACACTTTTTATGAGTTTTACTACCAGAGCTTTTACCAGCTTCTCATGGTGAATATCAGAAGAATTTCCTCTTGCCTTAGGGAAGGGGAGATGAAATTAACCATTTAGAAATACACCCAGAGAATTATGTTGTCCATAATAAGGGCCTGCCCTCAAGGGAAAACAATTTATGAGAGCTTTATCTGATTTGGGGGAAGGGCTATTAGACAATTCCAGTCCATTCTAGACATCCCAATTCACATCAGAGAAGAAAAATAGGTTCTAAAAATCTTAAACACATAGCCATCCCAGGAAAGAAGTCAACTAAAAAAGTTGCGATTTAATCATAAGACTATAGGGATGTTTTCCCTCTTTAATCACCAGAACATCACAAGGCTCTAGTATAGTAACAATGGGATACAGCTCAGAGAGCTGGAAGACATAGACTCTATTTAAAAAGGAATCTCTAGAGAAACTCAAACAGGGAGACAAAAACAAGAACACTAGAGGAAATGGAGCCTCTTATGTTGATATCTACAGCAAACATTAAAAATAGCCTAAATTTCTAGCCAGATCAGCATAAAATCTCTCAATAAAGGCTTATTTACCTCAGCTCCTATTAGACAGTCTAAGCTGAAGAGAGGAGCTGGAGAGAGGCTGGCTGTTAGGCCTCAAAGTAGCAGATTAAAACAATAAGCCAAAAATGAAAGAAACAGTCAAGCCTTTTAATCACTGTATTAGTTTTCTAGGGCGGCTGTAACAAAGTACCACAAACTGAGTGACTTAAACAATGGACATTTATTTCCTCAGAGTTCTGGAAGCTAGAAGTCAAGTTTAAAGTGTCTGCAAGTTCAGTTTCTCCAGAGGCCTCTCTTCCTGGCCTGCAGATGACTGCCTTCTTGCTGGGTCCTCACGTCATCTTTTCTTTGTCAATAAAATCCTGGTGCCTCTTTCCCTTCTTATTAGAACACCAGTCTTATTGGATTACAACCTACCCATCTGCCTCATTTTAACTTAATCAACTCTTTGAAGGCTCTATATCCAAATACAGTCACATGGATTTGGCTCCATCCATATGACTTCATTAACCTTAATAACTTAATTTTTTAATAAAATTTCTATCACTAAAATGGCTATAGTCTGTGGTACTGGGGATAGAAACTTCAACATATGAAGTTTGGTGGAGACACAATTCAGTCCATAATCTCTGCCTTCTGTACCCCCAAAATTCATATCCTTCTAATATGCAAAATATATTAACCCCCATACCCAAAGCCCAAAATTCTTAACCTATTCTATCATCAGCTCTAAGTCCCAAATCTCATCTAAAAGTCATCTAAATCATGCATGGGTGAGTCTTGAGATATGATACACGCTAAGGCCAAATTCTCTCCATCTGTGAACCTATGAAAACACAGAAGATGTCTCTGTCCAAAATACAATGGTGAGACAAGCATAAGATAGGAATTCCCATTACAAAAGGGAGAAATTAGAAAAAACACAAAGGGATCACAGGTCCAAAGCAAATCCAAAACGTAGCAGGGCAAATTCTTTTCAATTTAAGGCTTAAGAATCTTTATCTTTGTCTCAATCCATTGTCCTTTGGGCCCACCAGGATAGCTTCTTCAGCCCTGGGTGGTGGCCCTGCCCCCATAGCCCTAGTGACAACATAGCAACCTCAACCATAGGGGCCAGCTCCACCCTTATGTCCTTGGATGATAACCCCACTCCCACAGCCTATGACCCACTTCTGCCTCTGAGGTTCTAGGCTGCAGCAGCTTAGACTGCTGAAGATAAGAAGGTAGTCCTAAATTCTGAAACCCAGACAGAGACACCTTGCCCCCTCCAGGGCTGGGTTCTTTGACTCATGGTGACAGTGGCAGTGCTACTGATATCTGAATCAGCTTTATGTTCATCCCTCCCTTTTCTTCAAGAATAACACATGCTCATGGTAGGATAATTCTATTATCTTATCCTGTACTATCCCAGAAGTCCAACAGACTCCTTTCATTTTGTTTTGTCTCTGTCTCCTTTAGTCCAGGCTGACACTGTTTCTTCTATTATAACTCTATCTCTATTCCTGGCTTCTACTGAGATGGCTGCTTAGATCTATGAGTCACAACCATAACCTCTTTATCATATGATTTCCTAGCCATACCCTTGGTATTTTCTCCAAAATATGCTTGTTTTTTGCAACATGGCTAAGAATTTTCCAAATCTTCAAGTTCTGGTTCTTTTTTGCTTAAGAGTTTCTTCCATTTATTTTTCTCCTTTAGCATTTTACTATAAGCAGCAAGGAGAAACCAGTCCAGGACTTCAGGTCTTTCCTTAGAAATTTCCTCAGGTAAAATATCCAGGTGTGTCACTTACAATTTCTATTTTCCACAAACTATTAGAATTCAATTTGGCCAAGTACTTTGACATTTTTTCAAAATTATCACCGTTCCTCCAATATCCAATAATATGTTTCTCATTACCTTATAAGACCAAAACAAAATTACTTCTAATGTTCATATTTTAACCAACAGTCTCTTCAGAGTAATCTATACCTTTTGTAAAATGCACCAAAAGACTCTTCAAGCTTCTACTTCCGGTTTCTTCCACCACTATTCCTCACCCTAAATATCCATTCCCACACATTTTCCCTGGACTTCTGTCTGTATAAATTAGAAAATCCATGTAGTTCTTTTGGAGTGTAGTACACCTCCTCATGGATTATAATTTGCACCTCTCATTTATGGGCCAGCTGTGACTTGAGTCTAGTTATAGGTCTGGAAACTAGGAGTTTTGGGGGAAGGCCTAGGGTAGAATTAGCATTGTCATGCAAGACAACTGCTTCAGTGGAGGCCATTACAGTTTCCTCAGCCAATGAAAGATTAATCCTCTTAGATGGAGTTGGAAAGGCTGTTTCCACAGGGAGTAGAGAGTTTGCTTCCACTGGCAAAGAAGACTCAGCAAAATTTAGGATCTTCCCACACATGCTCATTCCAAATTTCAGGACCCCATTTCTTCCTAATTAATGCCCTTACCTCAAGATACACTGAGAGGCTGGGAGTTCAACATGCATTGACAAGATCTTGGGTTTTATTTTTAGTGCTATCAGCCCTGTGGCTACAGAATATAAGAGTCTTCTTTAGGGCACATATAGAAGCTATCAGGTCGTCTATGCAGCACTTCAACTGAGAATTCAAATCTCTGAGCACATCCTTTTCTTTCCCTGCATTGTCCAGTGACATCACAGGCAACCAGCCAGACTAATATGTTGTTAGTTTTACAAAAATATTCAAAATTATTATATATACAGTTACTCAGATCTTGGCTTCTAACAAGTGGCTGATTTAGGGTATTCAATGTTGATATTTGCATATATTTGTTGTCAGATCACACCATGGACAATCAGAGTTCACTTCACTACTAGAAAGAGTCATTTGTGTGTTTCAACCTAAACAGATTAGAGAGACAATTCCAAAAATCCCAGATCCAATTCAGAAAATTCATCCTAAAAATTCAATTTATCTTCTCTAGAATCACTCTCTAGAGAAACAGAACCAATGTATGCGTGTATGTGTGTGTGTGTGTGTGTGTGTGTAGACGGCTAAATGAGAGAGAGAGATTTATTATTACAAATTGATTAACATGATGAAGAAGGCTGAGAAGTTCTGAGATCTTCAGGATGTATCAGCAAGCTAGAGATCCACTCACGAAATCCTATGGCTTACTTCTAGTCTGAGTCTAAAGGTGTGAGACCTAAGAAGAGCCAATGTTTCTGTTTGAGCCCAAAAGCAGGGAAAAAAGCTCATGCCCCAGTTTGAAGAAAGTCGGGCAGAAAAGGAGTCTCTTTTACTTGGGGGAAGGTCAGATTTCTTGTTCTATTCCAGCCTTCATTTGATTAGATGAGGTCAACTCATTTGAAGGTGGGCAATATGATTTTTTCAGTCTACAGAGCTAAGTGCTAATCACATCCAAAAACATCTTCACAGAAGCACGCAGAATAATGGATTTAACATGTAATTGATATACAATTATTGAGATATTTTACATTTTTTATGTTAAGTTTTTACAATCCAATGTGTATTTTACACTTACAGCACATCTCAGTTAGAACTAGCCACATTTCAAGTGCTCGAAATCCACAGATGGCAAGGAAACGTCATAGGAGTAACATATTTCAAAAGTTGCAAGTCTTAAAATCATATAAGATAAGCAGTTCACTCATTTCTTTTAAGCATGTAGCTCTCCAAGAGACGAGCCAGACTTTAGGAATTTCTTGTTTCACTCATTTTTAATAAGTGCTAACATTTTGGTAGTTTTTCAGTTAGTCTCAACTTCCTGACCATACAATATTTAGTAACTGTTACCTCAATCAACTTTACAACTTTATTTTTTCCCTTTCTTGGATTAAATTTCCCCCCCAAAAAAGATCCTGAGACAAGAATTTGAGTACAAGCACTTTGATCTGTTAAGATGATCTCCTAAGACACCTATAAGGCAGTGGGAAAGTGAGACAGGGAAGCAAACAAAGAAACAAACAAACAAAAACCAGGTAACATCAACCATGTTATGACTGTTGGTAATCAGAACTTATTCACTGTCAACAAGGAACAGGCACGTCAGTGTTATCTCATGGGAGTGATGAAGGGTGATGACTCTGAGCTATGTATACATCAATTTCCATTAGTTGTTGAATGATGACTATTCCCAGAGAGGATTAATTCTCTAGCACTTCTTGTTTGCAGAAAGAAGGCCACAGTCACTGAGAAGGCTTTCACGTGCTTGGAAGTCAAAGGGAATGTGCTCGCACATATATGCACATGTTCACATGTCTACATGTGAACACAGTAAATGAGCTGGTGCTTAATCAGTGTTACTTAAAATTTGTTTACCAGGGTACACGTGAGGCAGAAGCCATTAACTGAACATTAAAGTCTTTTCTTTTTTCATTAGAATTAGAGTTCTTCCTGGAACAGTTTATCCTGCTAGAGACAGCAATTGCCAGGCCTCCTAGCATCTGGGTTTAGTCAAGTAATTAGTCTCTTGTCAATGAAATGTGAACAAAAGGAATGATGGTAACTTATTCACTTGGTTCCCTTGTTTAAAAAGGAATTTATGGCCCTGCAATGGACTTGTGATTTTCCTACTCTTTCTCTCCTTCCCTGGCCCTTAGCCTGGAATAGTGCTGCTGAGCACTGAGAAGGTAGAGAAAGTAGACCAGAGCCATTGTCCATGAATCACTGTGTGGTGGAAAGCTGCCCACCACAATAGAACAGTCTTGGAATGGTATAAGCAAATCTGTTGTATTTAAACATTGCATTCGTAAAGTGTCTTTGTTAAATGTATTTAATATTTTACACTAGTATACCACAAATGATGTGATAATGATGATGACAGTCATTATTAAATAGCTTACTTTAACCAAACACTAAGAACAAGCTGCCAGGTACTCTTCTGTGTTTAAGATGTATTAAATTATTTAAGCCTTACAATCAACATATAAGATAGGTACTACTATTATCTCCATTTTATCAGTATGAAAAGTCTACAGAAATGCTTTGACATTTTATAAATTGTCCAGTTCCAGAGTTATTAAATGCTAGAACTGGCATTTGAGCCTAGCCCTTGGCACTAAAGTCCCTGCTCTTAGCTAGCATGCTTAGGCTGAAAGTAGCAATAGCTATAATTTTCGGATCTGAATTAGACACAGAAAGGGTAATCAGAAACAACGAGATACATGGCCCAGCAGGTGTGAGTCAGTAATCATTTTTAGGTTGAAATTGAATTGAATTCAACAAAATAGGGAGCAGGGTATATAGCTCAGTGGTAGAGCACATGCTTAGCATGCACCCGGTCCTGGGTTCCATCTCCAGTACCTCCATTAAAAATAAATAAATAAATAAACCTAATTACCTCCACTTCAAAAAATAAATAAAATAAAATAATTTTTTTAAAAAAGGACAATATAACATCTACTGTTCTAACAGACAGGTGTAAGATGATTGATTTAAAAATTTTTTCTCAGTCAAATACAAATCCAGCATAGCTTAGAGCACAGACGGTCACCCATTAACATATGCCTCATTTTATTATTTTCTAAATTGTCATTTATCTCTATAGTCATATAATTATTTATTTTCTAATGGGAAGGAAGTACCTATTAGTGCAGAATGTAAACATATTGAGAATTAGTGGTGCATTTTAAACAGATTTGTGTATAGTCCTTGCTTTATTCTCCCCCTACAATTTTTAACAAGTGTACAAATATGAAACTTTTACTTCTGAAATTATTTCTTCCTTTGAAAAAAACAGGTGTGATCATTTGACATTTGACTACTTAAAATCTATTTCACAGCACTCTTCTGCAGGGTTTCAGTAGTTGCTTGTGGCATCTCTGGTTGCTCTGATGATCCAGTTGTGATTCCTGTGATGCTTTGCCATCTGTCTGTGCCAAATCCATTTGCCCTCACCCCATGCAAAATGGCTTCCTCAGCTCTGGGCAGATTTAACTAAGTCAGTGACTCATCCTCTTTGAACTGGGAAGGATTATGGCAGTGGCTGGCAAAACTCCACTGCTGAGAGTCTTCCCAAGTGAGGCTAAGTCTGTTGATTTTTAAATAGAACTCTGAATAAACTGAATATCGGGCTTACAAAGATGCCTCCAGTGTTTATAAGTTATAGTTGGAAATTCCTTGGTGGTAGATGTAACCTTGGTGTTCAGGGTCGAATGCTGAAAGTGATTTACCCATTTTTAAGTACTCCCAGTAATCCTGAAACTCTTGAGTACCATGGCCCTTTCCCCCTTCAATTATTTATATTTTCTAGAAGGCAGATAGTAGCAAGTTCAGTGGAATTTGATACTCTGTACTTATTAATACATTAACAGCTCACTGCTATTTCTGTTTAAACAATCATTATTTTCTTCCCCTCTATTGGATGACTTTAGGGCTATAATTTGATTCTGGTTTTGGCTTTATCTTGATTGCTCTTTAAAATTCAACTGCAGTTTTAAAATCTGATTTACTTATAAAGAATCCTTGAGACAAATATTAAACCCTCTTTGTCAACTACCTTATCATCTACATCTATCTCTGCTTGAAAAGGATTTATTTAATCAAATCTAAATTAAATATTTTTGCTAGACTTCATTATTGTCCCTCTCCCTTCAGGCAAATGTTAGACCTAGTAGGGTGGCTTCTCCTAAACCTGTTCTAATTTCCACTGTCCCCCAGATCACTCTTGCAGATTATGAAATCTCAAATTCATTAGTGAATGATTCTAACAATATATAGAATAGTACTCATTTTTGTCTTGGAACTCAATCTAGCTTTCCTATATTTCTGATAAAATGTAATTCTCATACTAGTCACACTGCTCAGGCAATACCCTGAGATGTCACCCTATTTGATAGAGAGAAAAAGCCTAAGTCCTTAGGATGGCCTACAAGACCATTCGTAACCTTTCCTCGCCACCTCTCACCTTATTCCCTACTGTTCTTTCTCTGGCAAACTCTGATCCATCAGTCATCTGCACTGTCTCTTACATGTCAAGAATGCTTCTGCCAAGGAATTTAAATTAGCAGTTCCCCTGCCCTGTAACTTTTCCTCCACCTATCTGTATTCACTCTAAATTTTTGTTCACATTTCTTTCTCATTGAGGACTCCTCTGACCTCTCAACCCCAGCCCACACTCTCCATCTCCTTTACCTTGTTATTTCTCTTTTCTCTCTAGCGCTTATCACGTATTATATAGTATATAATAATTGATATAATCCTTAGTTTTCATTGTTTTTTGCTTATTCCCCCAATATTAAATGTAAACTTCATAAGAGTAGATATCTTCTTTGATTCTTTGATTCTGCACACTGATACACTCGTAACTCTTCAGATAATACCGGGCACACAGCAAGCACTCAATAAATATATTTTGAAATCATACATGAACAAATACATGAATAAATACCCTTAGCAAAATTTCAATAAAAAAAAAAAAGAGTTAAGGTGGGAAATTACTCTCCAGCAATTAGTACTTGTAAATGTAATTTTACTTTCTTGATAATCAAACTAGTACATTTAAAATTGTGGTTGGAGTATATTTGTTGAATCTAAATGCTTTGATATAATGCAATATCACCTTCTTTCCCTAACAATTTATTAGCACTATTTCTTCTTTTTCGTATGAAAATTTAATAGCTCAAATCTCTTGAAAAGTGTTACTTCAAGTTGGTTATGGTAGGAAACAAAAAAAAGTTCTGGTACGTTAATACTGCTCAGTTTCAATGAGATGATGTGGAGAAATGATAATTATAAAAAATAGCTACTTCTTATTAAGCACAGTTATTGACTGTTGTTAAATTATTTACACACTTTGTCTCATGTTAATATCCAATGTTTCTATTAGGTAGGTACTGTTATTATTTCCATTTTGCAGATAAAGCTGATACTCAAACAAAATGATGAACTTGTCAGAATCTATACACCTAAATGAATGGTGAAGCTGGGCTTGATTTTGTCGTTAAGACTCCTAAGCCAATGCTTAGATAATGAAGTAAGCTGGAATTTCTCAGCTCCAAGAAAGAAATATCAACCTTTGAACAAATTATTAGATCTGTACTAGAGTACACAGCCTGATTATTCCTTAGAAATGGGGTATTAGTCAATGATTTCATTCTGACTGAGAAAATAGATTTTCTTCTTTATGTGCAATGAACAAATATTTGCTGAGCATTATCTGCATGGTAAGCCCTGTAATAGATGCTGGAAGGAGAGGGACACGTTATGAGGATGAATTAGACATTATTGCCCTCAGGTACTTTTATTTTTACTAAATAAAGAATGAGAGATCTGAAGTGGAGAGATCCTATCCCTGCCTTCTGTCTCTCGGTTAATGTGTGTTGCCTTCTTTCCCCAATACTCAGGCATAAGAGAAAACATTTGGGTAAAAGGGATTATAAAATAATATAAAAGATAAAAACATACACAGAAATAATAGACATATGAATTCATTAACTGAAAATAACTAAGAACTCAGGAACTCAGTATCATCCAGAGTGATTTAAAAGTACAAATACTCAAATATGGAAATACAAATAAGAAAATATCATTTAACTTTCTTTCCACTGTTACTCATGTGGCAAGGCCATTCTGTTTTGTCTTTATTCTCTTGTTAACAAATTTAAACAATTTTTATTCAGTTTACATTCGAATATGAATTCTGTGTGAATTTGAATTTCATGCTAGGTATCCAAACTAATAAAGTAATACTCAAATCTAACAATGTTTTCAGCTATCTTTCTTTTGAATGAGTTATTTCACATTTGAAAATGCAGAATTTGGGGACAGTGGAGTTAAATCTTCACGACATCTGTAGTGCCCTAGGACCTTAAATTATTTATACCTTATTGGGATTATGATGTGACAGAAAAAGACCAAGATGGAATGGAAAACTATGTCCACTCCAGATTTAATTAATCTGGCAAACCAGCTTTCTCCTGCTCTAGATTATACACCTCAAAGGAAGACCACCAAAATTCTTGATCTTCAATTCCAGCCAATGAAAGCGTCTAAACAAAAACAAAACTCTTCTAATTTCTGCTACTGTTTTAAAAAGCTAGACGTTAGGAAAGATACTGTTACAATTTGAAGTGCCTTTAGGCACTTTCAGCCCTCTAACCAGCCTTTCCAACACTATCCTGATTCTCAGTGACGGCGCCCTGAGGAACTACAGGGGCTTTTCACAATTCCCCCTCTTAATTGTCTCGGTGAAACATTTTTCCAGGTTGGGGATAAATCTCTTCCAGTCCTAACTGACATCAGAGCCACACTCTCAGCCCTAGAAAAGCCCCACTACTAGAAAACAGCTCTTTTCTCAGGTTACTAAACCAGTTCAAATAATGCAAATCTCTCATGAACCTCAAGAGGTTCCTGTATCTGAACCTCTTCCCTTTTGTTTAGGCCCTTTGAGGGAAACGCACCCTTTCCTCCTTAGTTTCTCCTCCCCTATGCACTTATTAGGCTGACTCTTAGAGAAGTATTATGCTAGAATTTCCTTCTCCCAAAAGAGGGAAATAATTCTACAAATTGAAAATAATCACCAAAGTAACCAACCAGGTGAATTAAGTGAAACTTTGATATATTTTATTTGCTCCATCTCTGGGGGTACCACTGCAGATTCTAGAAACACTGATCACTTGTCCTTGTTAAATAACCTACCACCTTCCTAATGGGCAAAATCTCCAACAGATGTTGACAAAATTTACAGTGTAGCTCCTATCAAGATTCAAATATATCCCTCAAAACCTCTTCTCAGGATTAACTAATACCCTATATGTAAAGAAGCCCTTCAAGGCATTAAGCCCATCATAGAAGATTACATGGTTCAGGACCTCATTATCCCTTGCACTAGTCCCTGTAACACTTCCATTTTACTGGTGAGAAAATCTATGTGCCAAAGGTCGGAGGGTGGTGGTTTGTGCAGAACCTCCAAGCAATAAAACACACTGTTATCCCTTGAAGACATGTTGTTTATAACTCTCATATGTTACTAACATCCATTCCCACTGGAAGTAATTTTTTTTTGTTTAACTGATTTATGCAGTGCATTCTTTAGTATTCCAGTGATGAAACTAGCCAATACCTTTTGGTCTTCACTTTGGATGAGAAAAGAAATTCACCTGGACAGTAGTAACTTAAGTTCTTCTGAGGAATCTTATTTTTCTAAAATCCTGAAGGCTGATCTGGATGATATAAAGTTCCCAAGGGTTTCTACTCTGTTGCAATTCATGAATGATTTGCTTTTTTGCTCTCCTCTGGCCTCCTCACAGGAAGACAGTATTCACTTGCAAAAGCTTTTCGTCTTAAAAAGACATAAGGTTGTCAAGAAAAATTGCAGTTTGCACAAACCCAGGTTTAATATTTAGGGCATTTGATATCTAAAAAGGGCTATACTTTGATCCAGATAGACTTCATGGTGCCCTGTTTCCCAAATCCAAAATTAAAAGTCAACTGTGAGGTTTTCTCAGGCAAGTTGTTTATTGCCAAAATTTCTGTCTTATGGCCAAACCACTGCATGTTTTACACAACAGTAAGAACCCCTGTCCAATTTTATAACAAGAACCAGAGGACATAGACTTCAGGGCCTTAAAAGAGAGTTGATGAACCCATTTGCCCTTTGTCATTCCAATTTTCAGATTCTCTCTTTCCTTTTTATCCATTATTAAATGTAGGGTATTGAAGTCTCTTACTATTATTATTTTTTTCCTTCCATTTGCTTCATTATTTTTGAATTCTGATTTTGTTATATACATATGTGTTATATCTTCTTGGTGAATTGATACTTTTATCATTGTATACTCTCCTTTTTTTGTCTTTTGTAAGAGTTTTTTACTTAAAGTCTAATTTGTGTGATAGAAGTATAGCCACCCTGATTTCTTTTAATTATTATTTGTATGGAATATTATTTTCCATGCTTTAGCTTTCAACCTATGCACGTTAGATCTGAAGTGAGGCTGTTATAAGAGGCATATAGTTGAAACCATTTTTTTAAATCAAATTTTCCAATGTGCTTTAATTGTGGAGTTTAGGCCATTTACATTTAAACTAATGACTGATAGAGAAGCACTTACTTTTGTTTTTCTAGCATTTGTTTTCTGTGTCTTATAGCTCTTTGTTCCTGACTTCTTTATTATTGCCTTCCTTTGCTTAATTGTTTTTCTTTTTTTTTTTGTAGTGAGACCTTTGAGTGCTTTCTCATTTCCTTTCGTTTATATGCTATGGATATTTTCTTTATGCTTATGATGGGCATTACATACAACATCCTAACATGATAATCTAGCTTAAATCTATACCAACTTAACTTCAATCACATACATATTTCTGCTCATTTTAACTCTGCCTCCCATTGCTTTATGTTTTTGATGTAATAAGTTATATCTCAATGTATTATGGACACATTTACATAGATCTATAGTGATTTTATGCATTTATATTTTAATTACTGTAAAAAGAAAAGGTGGAGTTACACACTAAATTGCAATAGTACTTTCTTATATTTGCCTATATAAATATCTTTACCAGAAAACTTCATATTTTTATATGGCTTTAAGTTACTGTCTAGTGCTATCATTTTGACTTAAAGCAATTTCTGTAGCATTTTTTGTAGGGCATGTGTAGTGCTAATGAATTCGCTCAGACTTTGTTTTTCTGGGGAAGTCTTAAATGCTCCCTCATTTCTGAGGGAAATTTTTTCATGATACAGAGTTCTTATTGACAATGATTCTTTTTTTTTTTTTCTTTAGCACTTTACATATCATCCTACTGCCTTTTGGAGTGCAAAGGTTTTGCTGTGATATTTGCATTTATTCTTATTGGGGATCTCTTTTAAGTGGTCATATGCATTGTTGTCTTTGGTTTTTCCTAGAGACTGCCTTTTCAGTGGACTCTGAATCTTGCACTTATTTCAGCTGTTAACTCCTGTTATTATAGAGCAAACTTACTTTATTTGGTGTGATGGTAAGAAAGGATTTTATAATGCTATGAGCAGGTCTCTTTTTTTTTTTTTTTTTTTAGTGAGCCTATAACCCTGGGATTTGACATTCACAAGTTCTCAGCTTTTTCTTGCCTTAGGTTAGACAGGAAGGCTAGAAGTATCAATGTTACATATTTCACTTCCCACAGGTCAGTCTGGCTCTGGTAAAATAGGTTCCCTTGAGGGTAGGTATTTGTTAAGGACAGCAGAGCACTCTTCATGTATTTCGAAATGGTTACTTTTCCTCTTCCTCTGTTAGGAGCACAAAAGGATTTTTCTCTGACCTTTACCTCAAGAACCTAGTGGGGCTCCTGCATGTAAAACTCATAAATATTTCACTCATCCTTCCAAAGCTGGGCTCTCAGGATTTTATATCTCTCAAGCTAATTCTTACTAAATCTCCAGAAATTTTCAATTATCCATTAAGTGTTCCTATGAATTGCTGCCCCATCAGTGGCTTTTGCTCTCTGTAAGCTGTGATTCTCTCTATTCACATATCTCTTTAGTTTTGGGGTCAGTAATTTGTCCAGTGACCTCTATTATCTGATAATCTAAGAAAAATTATTGATATTCCATTTTTTCAGCTTTTTATTTTGTGTTTGGGATGGAAGTGAAGAATCCCAAACTATATATTGGACTAGTAACTGGAAGTCTACCTTATATGTTTTTAATGCAAATTGTGTAATAGCTAAAGACAGACTTTGAACACTTCTATGTTAATTCTAAATAGATGGCTCTATTCTATGTATGCCACAGAATTTCAGAATCTGCTTGTATTGAAACAATAATAATCTGCCTCTGAAAGCCATAATTTCACTTGTTTAATGCTCTTTATATTATTGCACTTGGTACTGCATCATTCATTGTGATGCCTATGACTACTGGGTTTCAATGATTCTCTAAAAGATTGTTACTCTGCTAAGATGGTGATAATCACCAATGCGAGTCTTAGAGTATTCAAGAAAATGTGAATGAGTATTTTCTAGTCATGATGATGCACCATCTGGAATTTTTTAGCAAAACTATAGAACAGTACATCTTCCAACCATGTTTTCTCTTCATCTTATTAGGCTGCTATCACTACATTCCTAGAATGTGATTCCTTTCAATGGTGATCAAACTCCTGTCCACACACTATCAGCAGGGGAGGGATGGAAAACAGGTCCATGGGTGGAGTGAGAAAGGCAGACCCATTTATACAAGAAATGTCCATCTTTCATCTAATGTGGATTAATATTGATCTGGGAAATTACAGCCTCACTAAACCAAGGCACGAGAAGACATTAGTTGAGAGGGCCAAAAGAAGTAAATGTCTTGACAGCTCTCAGATAAGATAGGCACAGCTTTAAGTGTAGGACTGTGTGATGTGTTATGCAAGGCCAATGGAAAAGATGAGGCTACTGCCATAGGTGCCAGCAACAAGGGATGCCTCTTTCACCACCACTGGCTTTGACAGCTCTCAGATAAGATAGGCACAGCTTTAAGTGTAGGACTGTGTGATGTGTTATGCAAGGCCAATGGAAAAGATGAGGCTACTGCCATAGGTGCCAGCAACAAGGGATGCCTCTTTCACCACCACTGGCTTCAAGTGATATACACTGAACCTCATGATAGGAATCTGGAGGAGCAAGAGCTAATGCACGGAGTCACACATGCAGCTGAAGCCCAAGGGTCAGTGCTAGATCATCAGTAGCCTATAGCCCTGAATTTGCCATTGGATATGAAAATCACCTAAACTCAGAATGTTATCACTCTTCTGGAGCTCCCCAATACCACTTTAGTTAATGTTCTTTATTTCCTTACCCTTGTTGCTGCATCATCCATTGTGCCATGTGTGAATATTTAATTCCAATGATTCACTCAAATGTTGTTACTTAACCAAATTAATGATGACCACAAATACAATCACAGCTCAATCTCATGCAATCTAATAAAAGACATACCACTCCAGCCAACAGAAGATAATCCACTTGCAGGCCAGATGCATTTTTGGAACCTCGACCCGGCCACATGCCCTGGAATTACTCTGTAGACTATCTTTGATCTCCTTGGGACATCTTGTTGATCCAACGATTAGAGGATAAGTCTGGTGAGTCAATCAAAAGGTAGAAACAAGGATCAGAACCCAAAAGTCCCTGTCTGAGTTTGGGTTGCCCCACCCATAGGGCAATTCTGTCTAGGCTGATCTCAGGCACTATAAAGACATAACTCTTTTTTAAGAAGACACTCTAAAACATGAGGCCCCAAAGTCACAGGACTGCAGGCCTACACCTTGCTTGTCTGGCTCTAAGGGCAGTACTGCCTTTTGTATATCAAGCAGTATGAGTTACATCAGGAGAAATTTTCAATTCATTGGAAGATTTGAAATAAATTCCAAAACAACGAAATGACTGCTGAGACCAATTCATGTGTGGCACA